>NC_053490.1:537991736-538029236 GCF_905171775.1 Rana temporaria | reverse complement strand
ATTGCTGTCCTCACAGCGGTCTTTGCTCTGTTTTTTATTATTTTTTATTTATTGCTTTGATTATAAAACATTTGGAAACCTAAAAAGGGGTTTTATCTTTGACAGAAGTAGCCCTCCAGTTCCTACTGATGAGATCAGGGATGTGAATGTAACGCCAACAGCACTGGGACAAAAATGGAGGAGAATCCACAGCTGGATTGGAGGATATAAAAACTTTGGGGGGGGGGGGGGGGTTGGCGGTCTCATGGAACCATCAAAAAAATAAATAAAAAATAACAGGAAAAGTCAGCTGGAATTTTTTAGGTGCGTTTGGCGCCCTGGATCCTGCGATCTGTCCAGCCTTGGCATGGCCAAACGTGTCTGGGCTAAACATCTCCGATCGTGAAAAGTGGTATGCTGCTTAGAAAGTCAACTCAAAAGGATAGCAACTTTTTTTTTATATATATAAAACACATCTGGAGGGGGCTTTAACCACTTCAGGGCCACGTTGTCCCACAATGTGCTGCGGATGGGCAGACCGTACAGGCACAGCAATGTACTGCGGATGGGCAGACCGTACAGGCACAGCAATGTACTGCGGATGGGCAGAGCATACAGGCACAGCAATGTGCTGCGGATGGGCAGAGCGTATAGGCACAGCAATGTGCTGCGGATGGGCAGAGCGTACAGGCACAGCCATGTACTGCGGATGGGCAGAGCGCACAGCAATGTACTGCGGATGGGCAGAGCGTACAGGCACAGCAATGTGCTGCGGATGGGCAAACCATACAGGCACAGCAATGTACTGCGGATGGGCAGAGCGTACAGGCACAGCAATGTACTGCGGATGGGCAGACCGTACAGGCACAGCAATGTGCTGCGGATGGGCAGACCGTACAGGCACAGCAATGTACCTGTATGTCGCTGGCCTCTCCTGGGTACAGGGCACATGCGCCCCCCACCCACCAACTTCCACTGTGATTTATTTTGATTGATCCATGGCTGGGACCTGCTGATCGGCAGTGTCCAATCACAGCCCCGAAACCCTGTGTTGACAATAAACACAGGACTATTTACACAGGGGACTATCTTGGTCTGCATGGCTGCCGTCCCAGAAGGAAGCCTCTTCTAAAGATGATGCACAAGAAATCCGGAAAACTGTTTGCTGAAGACAAGCAGACTAAGGACATGGATTACTGGAACCACATCCTGTGGTCTGATGAGACCAAGATAAAGGCAGGGATGGACTGGCCATTGGGACTACAGGGAGTTTCCCGGTGGGCTGATGGCTCAGTGGGCCGGCTTCAGTGATAGCGGCCTGGGAGTTTCTCACTTCTGCCTAATCTTGTCCCATAAGGGGGGCACCAAACTGATTCTTTGCCCCGGGTGAAATAATGTCTAGCTTCCCCACTGGCACTGCCTATAAGAGTACCAGTACCAGCCGTTCTACTCTAATAAAGTAAAACGGCTAGTGGCTAGTGAAGGGGGAGAGGGGGCTTGGGTGGCCGGGGGGGGGGGGTGCGGGAGTTGTCCGGCCTCTGTGGGAGAGACCTGTCAAAGTGGGCCAGTCTGGATGAAGTCCAGGGCCAAATTTTTGTCCCAGTCCAGCCCTGGATAAAGGTATTTGGTGTCAGATGGTGTCAGGCGTGTGTGGCGGCAACCAGGTGAGTGTGTCTTGTCTACAGTCAGGCATGGTGGTGGGAGTGTCATGGTCTGGGGCTGCATGAGTGCTGCCGGTGACTTGTCCTTAAGGTTCCCCTAACGGGGAAGTTCTCCGAACCTCGCCCGGCACCCAGGCTCATTCTTTAACATCCCCGTGGATTGGAGGATGTTAAATAAAGAGCCAGGAGGCCGAGCGAGCGGAGCGAGCCGTCCGAGCGAAGCGAGGACATGAGGCCGACTGGCCACTTTCCTCGAAATCCACGTCGCCCTGGATGTCGGCCGAGGTTCGGAGATTTCCGTCGGCAAGTTTGCGCCTGCGCAGTCCTTAAAGGAACTTTCTCGTTAGCCGGAACCATATCGGCAGATCTCATTGCGCCTGCGCAGGAACTTTCACGATAGGCGAAACCATAACGGCAGATCACCGATATTGGTGAGCTACAGATCATTGAGGGAACCATGAATGCCAACATGTACGGGTATGGGCTGCGGACTGGGCGTTCCAATTTTGATTGACAGTCTTCCGACAGGCTTCCGACGGTCGCATCTATCGCGTCACGATTTTCCGAAAGTAGCCGAACGTCGTTGCGCAGGCGCCGTATCGGAAGCCTATCGGAAGCCTGTCGGAAGACTGTCAATCAAAATAGGAACGCCCAGTCCCGAAGACCCATACCCGGAAGCGGCGGAGAAGATCGCTCTCTGAAACGGTAGGTACTGCTTCGATTTTAAAAATACTAGCCAATTCCCCTAGACAAAATGAGCATCAATCTAAGGGTAAAAGTAATTTTTAGCACCCAACAGCTCCACGATGGCGTGCGGGCGCGTGCACGTGAGGACGTGAGGTCGCGTCACGCTCCGGGGTGAGGAGTGAAGAGCTGCGGGAATAATGGGAGGAAGGACGGACGGACCATAGCGGATGAAGGAGAGGAGATCCCCCATGCAGCACGCAGCATACCTCGCAGCACATTCCACCAACTGACCCCCAAGGAACCGGAGGGACCGTCGCACAGAGAGCCGCAGATAGGCAGATAGGGAGATAACTCCACGCCGCATTAAGGAGCGGAGTGCACGCTGGCAACTTCACAGACGTGAGTATGTTGAGCCAGCTGACAGGCTGAGCGCAGATGGACTCCTAGCGCGCACCCCCTCTCCACGGACCTGGAATGAAAAAGGTACACTAGGTGTTTGACTAAGCTATGTTGAAGGGGGCTCAGAGGACCGGCTAGCTGTGTGTTGATTGAACTTACTGGGAAGGGAGACATATTAAATATAGTGAAAAAAAAAATCCCAAAAAGGCATGACATGCTGTTGGCTGCATAATAGGTTAAATGAGAAATTACCCTTATTACATGATTGAAATATGGTTGCTGGATGCATAAGGGAAATGATGTCTAACAAATATATGGTCTGAAGTAAAATAATGTACACTAAAGTATGAACAGGAGGACACATAGAGGAGAAGCGGTGAAGTGAATTGGAGATTTGGAGATAATCAACTGCCTCCCCCAGATTAAACAATTGAAAAAACAGGTCAGACAATGATACACTAATGAATCAACTAATTAATCAACTAACTAACTAACTAATGAACTAACTGAAGGGGATTGTATATATCTCAAGTGGGAAAGCCTGGAAAATGGTTTAGGCAAATTTATACAAATATATGTACTTTGGTTCTCTGTCTTTGTCTCATCTCCCACCCCCCCCCTCTTTATCCTTTTGGGAACTTTGATCCCTCAAACATACGGCCTTAAAGGTGGGCCTATTCCCCGATTTTCCTGGGACTATGGCTGTCGTCTAAAGGACATCTATTAGTACTCCCTATATTAGGGAATTGCTGGAACTACCGGAGGTTATTCGATTTAGGCCGTTTTTTCGCAGCCCCCTCTTTTTTAATTGGATTCCAGGGTGTAGAGAGGAAAGGAAAAGAAGGAAAAAGAAAAAAAAAAGAAAAGGGGAAAAAGGGGGAGGGAGAGGGAGAGGGGAGGGAGGAGGGAAGGGAGAGAGAAGGAACAGGAGGACTGAAGGGGGGAGAAAGCCGACAGTTACTCAGCCCCTCCCTCTTGGATACCCCAATTGTGAATGGTAGATAGACGAGGCCCATCAGAGCGCCCTTCTGCAAATGCAGACCCTGCCCGTACAGAGCCGGACCAAGTATTAATTAAAACTTTCTATAAATATATGAAAGAGAAGACGGAGGAGGAATAAACCCACTAGGATATCCTGCGGCTGTGCGGTACAGGATCAGCCAGGTACTCTAGGAAACTCCGTAGAAAACACAGCTCAGACATACTGACTCCCCGGCAAAGCCGACCTCGGTGCCAGTTCGTTGGAAACAAGGGGTCAAACTGGGGAAGAGAATCAGAAGGAGGGGGATCAATATGAGCAGAATGACAAGTAGATCGACAAAGGGGGGACCCCCCACCACTCCAAGCAATACAACTGCAACAAGCTCAATAAGACCCTTCATGACCAGAGGAGAGAGCCCACGAGTTATCGGAGCCCAGACAACAACTAAGCAACAACCAGCAAATAAGGCAAAAAAAGCGGAGGATAAGAAATCGCAGAAGGAGGACCCCAGAGAAACATCTATGGAATCAAGAGAGGAGGGACCCCTGGGAACTGGATTGGAAAGCAGAAGGGCGGAGGAACAAAGCCCAGACTCACAGTCCCCCTCTAAGAGAGAAATGGCAGAGATGCTGTTAAACTTGGAAAATGTGATAAAGGGGGAAATACAGAATCTGAGAACCGATGTTGGCCACCTGTTATCCAGAATAGAATCAGCAGAGGAACAATTAGAGAAACAAGAACAAGAATCAAACCTATTAAAAGATCAGATAGATCGGATCCAACTGCAGCAGAGACACATTCTCTATAAACTAGAAGACCAGGAAAACAGAAATCGGAGACAAAACCTTAGGATAAGATCTATACTAGAGAGGAGAGGTGAGGACCTAAGGACAATAATTCAGATGATATTTAACCCATTATTGGAAAGAACAGCAGACAACCCAGTTAGGATCGAAAGGGTCCACAGAGTAGGAAACCCGAAAAGAGGGGCCCCTGAGCGAACAAGAGATGTTATAGTAAGGTTCCGATTATATGAAGACAAAGAAGCAATCTGGAAGAGATTGAGGGGACACCCCCCGATGGTATTTGAAGGGACAGAGCTCCAGATATTCACGGACGTAGCCCCAGAAACTTTGGCAAGAAGATGGTTGTTAAAACCACTCCTAAAACAAATGATAGATCTGAATATCAAATATAATTGGGGCTTCCCTTCT
Organism: Rana temporaria; assembly: GCF_905171775.1. Lineage (NCBI taxonomy): Eukaryota > Metazoa > Chordata > Amphibia > Anura > Ranidae > Rana > Rana temporaria. Next base: position 538,024,314 of record NC_053490.1, on the reverse strand, counting down.
TGTTTAATCGGGACAAAAGAGGGGAGATCCGCGACACTGAGATTTCCTGAGGAGTTAAACGATTTTTGCAAGAAATTGGACATGCAGGTGCCTGACCTGCCGGGCTGGGAGTAGGGGGGATGCGGAGACGGGAGGGGGGGGGGGAAGTGGGGGTTCCCCCCCCCCCCCTCTCTTTGTCTCTCTGCTCGCTCATGTGATATACCCTCTCTCCTTGGGGGCCCCTTGGGAGGCTCCTTCTCTCTTCTCCTTCATTTTTTGTAAGCCACTGTTTTTTTCTTCGGGGACCCGGGAGGGCCCCCTTGGAGATAGGCTAACCTCCCCCCCCACCCCTCCTGGTGAAGGAACGGCAGGAGGGGGGGGGGAATTCCCAAAACCTCACCCAGAGCGAAACTGAACCAAGATTTGGAAGATGGTTCAGCGGTCTGAGATAGGCCAACAGGGAGGGTGGGAGGGGGGGGAAGAGGGTGAGGGGAGGGAAGGGGGAGGGGAGGGTGAAGGGAGGGAAGGGGGAGGGGAGGGGAGGAGGGGAGGGGAGGGGGGAAGATATCCTATCTCACCAAAACAATCGGAAGAAAGCGTAACTAGTAGCCAAGATGCCGGTAATTAAATGCCTATCTTATAATGTAAAAGGGCTCAATAGTCCATCAAAGAGACATAAAGTACTAAAGGAACTAAAGAGGTATAGGTCAGATGTAGTCTTTTTACAAGAAACCCATCTTACACTAGGATCAAACATAAAGCTATATTCCCCTGACTTCCCCATATGGTACTATGGTGATACCATTACTAAAAGGGCCAGAGGGGTAGCAATCGGAATAGCTAAGGGGACTAGGTTTGTGTTAACAGACCGATTGACAGACCCAGAAGGAAGATTCCTCTTTTTAAGGGGAAAACTAGAGGAGGAGGAATATACTCTTGTAAACATATATGCACCAAATACCTCCCCGATGAAATACCTCCTGGGAATCCTGGGGAAATTAAAAGACTTTAGGAGGGGAAAGACAATACTGGGAGGAGATCTAAACTTTTGTATGGACACAAAGGCCGATAAAACACACCAGACATTAGAAACTCAAGAAAGGCAATTAAGAAAGGTAAAGGGTAGTCTGCATAGAAGCCAATTAGTAGACACATGGAGGATCTTTAACCCAAGCAAACGAGATTATACATTTTATTCCCATGTACATGAGAGCTACTCCCGGATCGATCACATTTTTATTGAGCATAGAATGTTAGATGCGGTGGTCGAGACAAAAATAGAGACCATGACGATTTCTGACCATGCCCCAATTAGCATATCCATAAATATTACAGGCAATCAAAGGACTTATTCAAATTGGAGACTAAATGAGAAACTACTAATAGAAGAGAAAAGTTCAATGAGGGTAAAAAAGGAATTAGAGGAATATTTTGAGATAAACAAGACAGATGAAATTTCGGCAGCAACACTATGGGACGCACATAAGGCGGTGATTAGAGGGGTGTTAATCTCCGAAGGAGCAAGGAGGAAAAAAGAAATGAACAGTAAAAAGGAAAAATTAGTAGAAGAGATCTTCAATTTAGAACTAATACATAAAAAAAATGGTAAACAACGAGATATATATTTGGAACTAGTTAATAAGCGGAACGAACTTAAATATCTGATTGACCGGGAAACAAGAAGGGAATTTAACTTGGTGGCAAGGGAGAGATACAGGTGGGGAAATAAAACAAGCAAACATCTGGCTCGGATGGTACAAAGAAAGAAATCAAGGAATTATATAGATAAAATTAAAAATGAAAAAGGAGAAGTCTTGCATACAACAAAAGATATTGCTGAAACATTTAGATTATATTATGAAAAACTATACTCAGTAGAACAAAAAAACTGGCAAAAAGGGGAGAAAGAAAATAAAATCTCAGCATTCTTAGAAGAAGCAGGGTTATCAAAAGTTAGTCAAATAGACGCAGAGGGGATGGACAGGCAAATTACGGAAAACGAAATTAAATTAGCACTATCAAGCTCTGCCTCAGGTAAAAGTCCGGGGCCAGACGGCTTTACAGTAATGTATTACAAAAAATTTAAGGAGATACTTCTGCCAAGGCTATGCCAGTATTTTAATGGGCTCGGAAAGGAGTACGAACTAAGTAAAGAGGCATCGGAGGCAACTATCACCGTTATCCCTAAGGAAGGTAAGGACATTGAAAATTGTTCAGGATACCGGCCGATATCTCTGCTCAACACAGATTTAAAACTGTTTGCAAAGGTATTGGCCGGGAGAGTCAAACAGGAAATGGCGAAATTGGTGTACCCGGATCAGACGGGGTTTGTCCAGGGAAGAGAGGGGAGAGATAACGGGGTTAGAACACTGTTAATCCTCCGGAAAATGAAGGCAGCGGGGTCCCCAGGTGTACTCCTGTCAATTGACGCAGAAAAAGCGTTTGACAGGGTAGACTGGGGACTTATGTTGCTCACCCTGAAGGAAATGGGGTTTGGACAGAGAATGATGGAGTGGATCGGCACCCTTTACAGGTTCCCCACGGCTAAAATAAAAATAAATGGAAGTCTATCCCAAACCTTCTTAATGAGAAACGGTACAAGGCAAGGGTGCCCTCTATCGCCACTACTGTTTGTGCTCTCATTGGAACCTCTGCTGGCTAGGATCCGAAACTCCCAAAAAATAAAAGGGGTTAAAATAGGGGAGGAAGATCATAAACTTGCAGCCTTTGCAGACGACGTCCTCCTCTACTTAACGGAACCCAAAATATCAATCCCAAACCTTCTAAATCTATGTAGCGAATACGGAGAAATTTCAAACCTTAAATTAAATATCACAAAAACGGAGATTATGAGTATAAACATAAGCAAGACAGAAGAGCAACTCCTGAAAACGAAGTACAAATTTGCTTGGGTTAAAGAACTTAAATACCTAGGGATACTGCTAGCTAAATCTACTAGGGAGATGTATACGATAAATTTCATACCTTTACTGAATGAAATTAAGACAGAAACAAAAAGGGTTGAAAACAGGGCAATATCATGGATAGGACGAATTAATTACTGCAAAATGGTTATTTTACCAAAAATCTTATATAAATTCCAGATGATTCCCATTGCCCTCCCTGGGACATTGCTCTCTACCCTGAGAAAATTAATAATGAATTATATATGGAGAAATAAGAAACACAGGATAGCACTTCAGACACTAAAACAACCAAAAAAAAAGGGTGGATTAGCGGTGCCCGATGTCAAGAGATACTATGAGGCGGTGATATTAACAAGGGTGGTGGAGTGGGCCAGAGCTAGCAAAGAAAAAAGGTGGGTTAGGGTAGAAAATGAAATGTCACAGACAAGGTTAGATAAGATAATTTGGAATCCTCCCCAATTTAGGACATTAGGTAAAAATGCACACGAGATAACTAAAAATGCACTTAAAGTTTGGGACACTGTTTATAAGAAAACTGTGAAGGAGTACAATTCACCCCTTATATCACTGAAGAATAATGATTATTTTGCACCAGGTAAAACACAAGTGGGGGGAAACTGGATTAGAATGGACACTGTACAATTAAGGGATATAATGAAGGAAGGTCACATTTTAACACTACAGGAGTTGAAATTAAAAAACTTTTTCCTGGAAATTAATGAATGGAGATATCGGCAACTAAACCATTTTATCCAAGACCTCCCACACCCACTGAGGTCGGGAGATCAGTTATTGGAATTGGAAAAAATATGCTCTGCAAAAAATGCCAGAGGATCTATCTCGGGATTATACAGGATGTTACTGAAGATGGAAGAGCAGAATATACCTCCATTCATTAAAAAATGGGAAAGGGAACTAGGGACACAGCGGGATAAGACCACAATAGAGAAAATGCTGACTCTGACACACTCCTCTGCGGTGGATAGCCGCACAGCAGAGATGTGTTTTAAATGCATAGCCGGATGGTATATGACACCAGACAAATTAAAAAAGTTTAAAGAGGGACAGACCGGAGAGTGCTGGAGGGGCTGCGGATCACCAGGAAATATGGCGCACCTGTGGTGGGGATGCCCCAAGATAAGGAGGTACTGGGAAAAAATACTGGCCTGCGTGGAAGAGATTACAAAGAAAAAGATAAAGATGGACCCCTGGGTAGTACTGTTCCACGGGGGGGAAGAGGGCATCAAAAGTTATAAAAAATCGCTAGTACCGCACCTACTGAATGCTGCCAAAAGATTAATTCCAAGGGGATGGCAAGAGGTGGAATGCCCATCAATCTGGGAATGGATTGATGCGGTTGAAGAAACTTATAAAATGGAGGAACTGCAGGAGGACATGGAGGGCAACAATATGGTACAAAATATGAAATGGGAAAGTTGGAGAACTTTTAAGAAATCATGGAGTTACGCGGAAAAGTTAAGAGAATATACTTAAGGACACCATAGAAAAATCAGAGAGAAGTTGAGGTTTAAGGAGATTGTTTTGGGTGAGATAGGAGGGGGGGGGGTAAGGGGGGTGAAGTATTAAGGGAAAAACTCTTGTATTTATCGAGTAAAGAAGTTAAATATGTATTCAAGAAAATTTATAAAAAAAAAAAAAAAAAAAAAAAAAAAAAGAGGGAAAACAAAAACAACTCACACAAGAAACAGAGACACTAATGATGCAAGACCTAAATAGAGATGCGAAGGGCTGGTACGCAGATTATGAGCATGTAAATGCACACTCTATGAGGTGGAGTCTGAAGTGAAAAAAGAAGAAAAAAATAAAAAAAAATAAAAAAAAAATAAATAAAAAAAAAAAGTAATTTTTAGGGTGAACTCCCGCTTTAAGGCAGTGCTGGAAAATAATGGCGGCCACACAAAATATTGACACTTTGGGCCCAATTTGGACATTTTTACTTAGGGGTGTACTTACTCTTGTTGCCAGCGGTTTAGACATTAATGGCTGTGTGTTGAGTTATTTGTTATACAAGCTGTACACTCACTACACAACATTGTAGATACAAAGTGTCATTTCTTCAGTGTTGTCACATGAAAAGAAAGAAGAAAATGTTTTAAGAAATTTAAGGGGTGTACTCACTTTTGTGAGATACACGATATATAGAAAAAATAAATAAAATGGGTGTGGCAAAATGCCATATTTGGCACCAAAACCTATATGGCGTAATGCGCCGCAAGACCTAAAAAAAGATCTGAAGGGAGTCTTTATTTTTGCTGCGATGATCAGATTGGAAGAATTGCAAATTTTCTCATTATTTATGAATATTAAGCTCTCTACAATCAGCAACGAATAACTTCAGAAATACAAGCGAATAATAATAATAATAATAATAATAATAATAATAATAATAATAATAATAATGAGAAGAAGAAGAAGAAGAAGAAGAAGAAGAAGAAGAAGAAGAAGAAGAAGAAGAAGAATACAAAAGAATTGCATGATTCTCTGCAAGGTTTAAAAAAAAAAAAAAAATTCTGATTAAGTTGGGTTGTGAATCAATTTTCTCACCACCCTTCGCAGGTTTGAGGTCAGAATGGAATTTTTCTTCTCCAAAAATCACACCGGATTTTCTGAGTCACTGACCGGCGGCACTTCTCTGGCTTCCCCCCCGGGTTCCGGGTCAGTGACCCCCAAAACTGAAGCCAGAGAATTAAAAAGGACAACTGGGCAACAAGCATTCTCAGGAGAAGCTCAGCAATGGGAGGAGCTTCCACATCTCCTTCTCAACAGGTTTCCTCATAATGTATAAATGGTGGTCACAAATTACATTGTAGCCATTTTTTATTTCTTTTTAACCACTTAAGACCTGGACCTTTAGGCAGTTAAAGGACCCGACCAGTTTTTGCGATTCGGCACTGTGTCGCTTTAACTGACAATTGCGCGGTCGTGCGACGTGGCTCCCAAACAAAATTGGCGCCTTTTTTTCCTCACAAATAGAGCTTTCTTTTGGTGGTATTTCATCACCTCTGCGGTTTTTATTTTTTGCGCTATAAACAAAAATAGAGCAACAATTTTGAAAAAAATGCTAATTTTTTTTATTTTTTTCTAGAATAAATATCCCCTAAAAATATATAAAAAAAAAATATGTTTTTCCCTCAGTTTAGGCCGATACGTATTCTTCTACATATTTTTGGTAAAAAAAAAAAAATCGCAATAAGCGTTTATCGGTTGGTTTGCGCAAAATTTATAGCGTTTACAAAATAGGGGATAGCTTTATTGCATTTTTATTAAATTTTTTTTTTTACTACTAATGGTGGCGATCGGTGATTTTTTTCATGACTGTGACATTATGGCGGACACTTCGGACAATTTTTACACATTTTTGGGACCATTGTCATTTTCACAGCAAAAAATGCATTTAAAATGCACTGATTACTGTGAAAATGACAATTGCAGTTTGGGAGTTAACCACAAGGGGGCGCTGAAGGGGTTATGTGTGACCTCATCTGTGTTTCTAACTGTAGGGGGGTGTGGCTGTAGGTGTGACATCATTGATTGTGATGCCCTATATAAGGGAACACACGATCGATGACGGAGCCACAGTGAAGAACGGGGAAGGTGTGTTTACACACAGCTCTCACCGTTCTTCAGCTCCGGGGACCGATCACGGGACTCCAGCGGCGATCGGGTCCGCGAGTCCCGTGGTCACGATCACGGTGCTTCGGACCGGGTCGCGGGAGCGCGCCCGCGACCCACGGCTGGGCACTTAAAGAGGACGTACCTGTATGTGCTTGTGCCCAGCCGCGCCATTCTGCCGACCTATATGTGCAGGAGGCGGTCCTTAAGCGGTTAAGTAGCCATTTTTAAAGCTCTAAATTTAACCAGTGGTTATGCCGGAATAATGCTTGCAGCTACAGGCATCATCCTGGTATCATTTGTTTTTTCTGCTGGCAATTGACTGTAAATATAAAAGCAATCCTAGCAGCTAATTAGCTGCTGGATTACAGAAGAAGAGGAAGGAGGGAGGAGGAGAGAGGAGGAGGGAGGAGGAGGGAGGAGGAGGGAGGAGGAGGGAGGAGGAGGGAGGAGGGAGGAGGGAGGAGGAGGAGGGAGGAGGAGGAGGGAGGAGGAGGGAGGAGGAGGGAGGAGGGAGGAGGAGGAGGAGGAGGAGGAGGAGGGAGGAGGGAGGAGGAGGAGGTGGTGGTATTTGATCATCTCTGCAGCAGTTTTTATTTTTTGCGCTATAAACAAAAAAAATTTCTTTTAACTTTTTGCTATAATAAATATCCAAAAAAAAAACAAAAAAAAAAACTAATGTCTTCATCGGTTTAGGCCAATATGTATTCTTCTACATATCTCTTTGGTATAAAAAAAATAAAAATAAAAATAAAATCACAATAAGTGTATATTGAAAGTTATATCGGCTATACAATAGGAGATATATTAATTTTTATTGTTTTACTGGTAATGGCGGCGATCTGTGATTTTTAGCGGGACTGCGACATTGCGGTGGACAGATCGGACACTTTTGACACCAGTGACATTTATACAGCGATAAGAGCTAAAAAAATAGCCACCGATTACTGTATAAATGTCACTGGCAGGGAAGAGGTTAAATGTGTTCCCTGGGAGGGGTTTCTAACTGTGGGGGGAGGGGCTGACAGGGAGTAGAGAGTGATCGTTATTCCTGATCACTAGGAACGGCAGATCTCTCTCTACTCTCCTGACAGAATGGGGATTATGTCCGTTTACATTGACAGATCTCCGTTCTGTCTCTCTCGGGAGCGATCGCGTTCTCGCCGGCGGACATCGCAGCAGCCGGTCACATGCATTGGCTCCAGCATCGCGCCCCCTATTGCCCTTAAAGCGGCCGCCATACAGCTGCGGCGATTTACGCAGGAGAGCAAACCTGTCGCTGTATAACAACGGCGGCTGGTCGGCAACTAGTTAAAGCGTGACGTGTTTGGTATCTAATTACTCGGCGTAACATCATCTTTTATATTTTACCAAAAACATTGGGCATTATATTTGTGTTTGTGTACACTAAAATTCATTAACCTCTTGGCACCAACGGCACGCAAATATGCTTCTCGGCGGGTGGGCATTGCCACTTAGCGGCCGACCAGGGCCGTCTTAAAAGCATCATGGGCCCCTGGGCAAAGTAATGCACTGGGGCCCCTACCAGCTTGTCACAATTTACACAACCACTTCAAGAAATAAAGTACAAATAGTTGATAGAATTAAACATCTATTCATTAGTACTTTTTAATAAAATCGATTTTACAAAAGGCAAACATTCCATAAATCAAAGACTAGTTAACACAAAGGGCACGGTACAGGGGGGAGGGCACAACTCTGGGCTCAGGAGGGCACTATTCTGGGCTCAGGAGGGCGCAATACTGGACTCAGGAGGGCGCAATACTGGACTCAGGAGGGCGCAATACTGGACTCAGGAGGGCGCAATACTGGACTCAGGAGGGCGCAATACTGGACTCAGGAGGGCGCAATACTGGGCACAGGAGGGCGCAATACTGGGCACAGGAGGGCACAACTCTGGGCACAGGAGGGCACAACTCTGGGCACAGGAGGGCACAACTCTGGGCACAGGAGGGCACAACTCTGGGCACAGGAGGGCGCAACTCTGGGCACAGGAGGGCGCAACTCTGGGCTCAGGAGGGCGCAACTCTGGGCACAGGAGGGCGCAACTCTGGGCACAGGAGGGCGCAACTCTGGGCACAGGAGGGCGCAACTCTGGGCACAGGAGGGCGCAACTCTGGGCACAGGAGGGCACAATTCTGGGCTCAGGAGGGCACAATTCTGGGCTCAGGAGGACACAATTCTGGGCTCAGGAGGACACAATTCTGGGCTCAGGAGGGCACAATACTGGGCTCAGAAGGGCACAATACTGGGCTCAGGAGGGCACAATACTGGGCTCAGGAGGGCACAATACTGGGCTCAGAAGGGCACAATACTGGGGGGCACATCCATATCGGGACAGTTTAGTAAAAAGCATGACTGTCCCATCAAATCCGGGACAGTTGGCAAGTATGATGTAATGCAAGATTATTGTGGGGCCCCCATGTACCTGGGGCCTCTGGGCAGTGCCCAGGAGTGCCCTTGCATTAATATGGCCCTGGCAGCCACATATCTCCATACCATATTGCAAAAACACAGCTGTGCCGAGAGTGCGGGACACATTTACCGACACAGTTACTAGCAGCTAATGGAAAACTTCCGATCGGGAGTGTTCCAATCATGTGCCCGATGTGACTGCATGCTGCGGGGAAGCAGTGGCCTCTCTGCAGCAGCCCGATACATCCCCCGTGCTGTGTCAGATCTATACTTCTCCAATCAGCAAAGTAAATGCTCCCTGCTGATTGGGGAGCTCTGGATCTGACTCAGAAGGGGGCACGTCGGACCTTATGAAATATATTTAGCCGATTTAAATTGAAAGTTAAATTTCAGCTTTAAAATATATTATATGTTTCCCCTAAACCACTTTAATTAAAGAGAAATGTTGAAATTGCTACAATTTACGAGAAAAAGGGATTTTTATCCATTTTTGTTGGACGAATCCCACCATCTGTTGCGTTGGAACTTTGACCTTTAGTCCTCGCAGTCTGTTTATAGAGAGGCCGTAATTTGCTGCTACCGTTTTATCCTCCACTTTGCTGAGTCCAGTTGAAGAGAACCTGTTGCCACTTCCAGAGACGATGGATAAAACGATCAGCACTTGTGTGGGGCTTGGTAAGTGCTGTAACATACACTTCAAAATGTGCCTCTGCAAAGGGTGGAATTACCCCCCGGAATGTATTAATTACTCCTCACAAATATCAAGTGCAGAAAACCAATCCACTTAATACGACTATAAAACTGAGGCTGTGGCCGGGGGGGGCGACGCGTTCCTGCGGATGAGGACACGGCATATTCCTGAACCGGATCACCGATCTATAGGAGTGGCAGGGGGACACAGAGATAACCTGGAGAAGCCCTTCTCAACCTCGAGGAACCCTCAAATCCATTCTCAGGTCTGAGGGAACCCCTGCTAAAAAATATTATATCATGGCATGAAAAAAAAAAAAACTTGGTGTACTGTGATTTATAACAATCCTTTGATCCATTTAATCATGAAAGAAAGTAAAATAAAAGGAAAGGAAAGGAAAGGAAAATAAAAGAAAGAAAGATGAAGAAGAAAGACGAAAGAAGAAAGACGAAAGAAGAAAGACGAAAGAAGAAAGACGAAAGAAGAAAGACGAAAGAAGAAAGAAAGAAAGAAAGAAATAAAGAAAGAAGGAAGAAGGAGAAAGAAGGAAGAAGGAGAAAGAAGGAAGAAGGAGAAAGAAGGAAGAAGGAGAAAGAAGGAAGAAGGAAGAACGAAGGAAGGAATGAAGAAAAGAAGAAGGAAGGAAGGAAGGAAGGAAGGAAGAATGAGAAATAAAAAAGAAGGAAAAAGGAAGGATGAAGGAAGAAGGAAAGAAAAGGGAAGAAGGAAAGAAGAAGGAAAAAGGAAGGAAGAAGGAGGAGGAAGGAAAAATAAAAAAGAAGGAAAAAGGGAAGGAAGGAAGGGAGTAAGAAAGAAGAAGAAAGAAGGAAGGAAGGAAAAATAAGGAAGGAGGAAGAAGAAAGAAGGAAGAAGAAAAAAGATAAAATGAGGAAGGAAGGAATGAATGAAGGAAAAAGAAAGAAAGGAAGGAAGGAAGGAAAGAAGAAAAGATGAAGGAGGAAGAAGGAAGAAGGAAGAAAGGAGGAAGAAGAAGAAAGGAAGGAAGGAAGGAAGGAAGGAAGGAAGGAAGGAAGGAAGGAAGGAAGGAAGGAAGGAATGAAGAACGAAGGAAGGAATGAAGAAGGAAGAAGAAAGGAAGGAAGGAAGGAAGGAAGGAATTAAAGGAAAGAAGAAAAGAAGAAGGAAGGAAGGAAGGAAGGAAGGAAGAATGAGAAATAAAAAAGAAGGAAAAAGGAAGGGAGGAAGAAGGAAGAAGAAAGAAGGAAGGAAGGAAGGAAGGAAGAAGAAGAAGCAAGGAAGGAAGAACGAAGGAAAAAGGAAGGAGGAAAGAAAAGGGAAGAAGGAAAGAAGAAGGAAAAAGGAAGGAAGAAGAAGGAGGAAGGAAAAATAAAAAATAAAAAAGAAGGAAAAAGGGAAGGAAGGAAGGGAGTAAGAAAGAAGAAGAAAGAAGAAGAAAGAAGGAAGGAAGAACAAATAAGGAAGGAAGGAAGGAGGAAGAAGAAAGAAGGAAAAAGAAAGAAGAAAAAAGAAGAAGGGAGGAAGAAAGAAGAAGGAAGGAATGAATGAAGGAAAAAGAAAGGAAGGAAGGAAGGAAGGAAGGAGAGAAGAAAAGAAGGAAGGACGGAATGAAGGAAGGAAGAAGGAGGAAGAAGGAAAAAAGGAAGAAAGAGAATAAAAAAAGAAGGAAAAAGGAAGGAATGAGGAAGAAGGAAGAAAAGAGGAAGAAGAAGAAAAGAAGAAAGAAAGAAAGAAAGAAAAAAGAAAGAAAGAAAGAAAGAAAGAAAAAGAAAGAAAGAAAGAAAAAAGAAAGAAAGAAAGAAAGAAAAAGAAAAGGAAAGAAAGAAAGAAAAAGAAAAGGAAAGAAAGAAAGAAAGAAAGAAAGAAGAAGGAAAGAAAAAGGAAGAAGGAAAGAAGAAGGAAAAGGGAAGGAAGAAGAAGAAGAAGATGGAGGAAGGAAAAATAAAAAAGAAGGAAAAAGGAAGAAAAGAGAAGGAAGGAAGAAGGGAGAAGAAGGAAGAAAGAAGAAGAAGAAAGAAAAAGAAATTAAGAAGGAAGGAAGGAAGAAGGGAAGGTAGGTAGGTAGGAAGGAAAGAAGGAAGGAGAAAGAAAGAAAAGCACACAGTGAACAATGTAATGTCTCTTCACATTGGTCATCAGAGGAAACGGCCACTCCCCCTTTCCTCTGGTGATCGGTAAAACGACGCCTTCTATGTTGATGGTCGGTAGAGAAAGGTCCCCTTTACATTGGTGGTCAGCAGACAAGGACCTCTTATATGTAAGATGAGCGGGGGAAGGGACCATTTATATTGCATTGGTAGACAGTTGGAGGAAGAATGGTTATTTTTGTGATGATCCCAACAACCTCTGGAGGAACCCCGGCTGAAAAAGGCCGATCGTTAGTGTAGAATCTGATCGGTGCCCAGGCACGATGCAATATTTCCAAGAGATGGGACTAATAAAAATATCGGGGGGCTCACACATGCAACAAACTGCCGGCACTTCAGGAAATGCCCCCCAGCGGCCCTTTATTGCTCCACATAATTAGAAGACAACCCTCCATCATATAACGGAACGATTGTTGTTTACTGGGCGGGGTCTTGGGTGTCCATCTTACTGGGCGGGGTTTTGGGTGTCCATCTTACTGGGTGGGGTCTTGGGTGTCCATCTTACTGGGCGGGGTCTTGGGTGTCCATCTTACTGGGCGGGGTCTTGGGTGTCCATCTTACTGGGCGGGGTCTTGGGTGTCCATCTTACTGGGCGGGGTCTTGGGTGTCCATCTTACTGGGCGGGGTCTTGGGTGTCCATCTTACTGGGCGGGGTCTTGGGTGTCCATCTTACTGGGCGGGGTCTTGGGTGTCCATCAGCCAAAAAGGCCTTTCTCAAAAAATCATCCGTTGTCGGCCACCAATCCCCACTGACCAATAGGCCCTTTGCTTTGTAACCATGTTACCCTACAAAGACCCCCCTAACACACCGAACTGTCCCGACAATCACCGGGAAGACCGGGGCGGACATCTTTCTTCCCTTGTGGACCTTCTGGAATAAACGCCCAGCATCCCCTGACAGATCCTACACCTGTGGCTCCTCCCCATCACCTGACCCTTGTTCACCAATCAGGTAAGGTCTTCTACTTCTACACTAAAACCCAACTCTTTCTTGAAGACCATTCCCTACCTTCCCTACCCCACAAGGTTCTCCCTCCAGGAACGCCTCTGAATGAGACAATGGCGGGCGGGTGAATCTACCCATCTAGGGGGGGCACAAATATCATTCATAAATAGAAATCTCTGCATAACCCCTTCCTGCCCGCCCTATAGGTGAAAGACGGCGACAGTGCGGCTCTCCGATTCTAGGAGGGCGTCCATGGACATCCGTCCAGAATCGCGCCTCACCGAGCGCGCTCTGTGACTGATGGGTCCTTTGGACACAACTGATCACAGATCACGGTAAAGGGCCAATCACAGCAGCCCTTTACATGTGACCAGCTGCGATTGGACACAGCTGATCACATGGTAAACAGACTCGCTGGTTATTGGCAGTCATTTCCTCACATGCTGTCTCTGTGTGAGGAAAGGAGAGATGATAACCGGATAAGGCTGACAGGGCACATTAAGTACATTCTTTATATCCAATAATCAGTGCCCTGATTATGAGCCCATCAGTGCAGCCTCAGAGGTGCCAACCAGTGCAGCCTCAGAGATGCCCACCAGTGCAGCCTCAGAGGTGCCCACCAGTGCAGCCTCATCAGTGTCTCCTCATCAGTGCAGCCTCGTTAGTGCCCATCAGTGCAGCCTCATCAGTGTCTCCTCATCAGTGTAGCCTCATTAGTGCCCATCAGTGTAGCCTCATTCCGACGTAAGTCACGTCTAAGTTTAAAAAAATGATGTCCTTGCGACGTCATTTCGTGCAATGCACGGCGGGAAATTTAGGGACGGCGCATGCGCAGTTCATTCGGCGCGGGGACGCGCTTCATTTAAATGAAACACGCCCCCTAATTGCCGATTTGAATTCCGCGCCGTTACGCCGCTTGAGATACACTACGCCGCCGTAACTTGCGGCGCGAATTCTTTGGGGATTCGAACCGGCCTAATGTAAGTTACAGCGGCGTAGCGTATCTCACATACGCTGCGCCGATCTATTTGTATGTGAATCTGCCCCTAAGTGTATTTTCATGTTAAAAAAAAAATGAAAAGTAAAGTAAAAAAATAAATAATAATAACATAAAATTGCAATTATTTCGAAAGGTTTAAGTGTATTTTCGTGTTAAAAAAAAATTCAAAGTAAAGTAAAAAAAAGAATGAAAAAAAAAAAAAAGAATAACAAAAAATTATGGACACCTTATTCTACAGGGTCTCTGCTTTTAGAGAAAACGTTTTTTTTTTGTAAAGGTTTAAGTGTATTTTCATGTTTAAAAAAATGAAAAGTAAAGTAAAAAAAGAAATAAAAATTATAATAACATAAAATTGCAATTATGGCCACTATATCCTGCAGGGTCTCTGCTTTTAGAAAATGTATAATTGTTTCGAAGGGTTTAAGTGTATTTTCGTGTTATTATTTTTTTTTTACTTTTAAAAAAAAAATTAACAAAAAATTGCAATTATGGGCACCTTATTCTACAGGGTCTCTGCTTTTAGAAAAAAAAAATTCTGTAAAGGTTTAAGTTTTTTCATGTTAAAAAAAATTTAAAGTAAAAGTAAAAACAATAAATAAAAATAAATAATTAAAGAAAGAAAAAATAATTAAAACTTGCAATTATGGGCACCTTATTCTACAGGGTCTCTGCTTTTAGAAAATATATAATTTTTTCGAAAGGTTTAAGTGTATTTTCATGTAAAAAAATTAAATGTAAAGTAAAAAAAAAAAAAAAAAAATAATAATAATAACTAAAAAATTGCAATTATGGGCACCTTATTCTACAGGGTCTCTGCTTTTAGAAAAAAAATCTGTAAAGGTTTAAGTGTATTTTCATGTTAAAAAAAATTAAAAGTAAAGTAAAAAAAGGGTCTCTGCTTTTAGAAAAAACGTTTTTTTGAAATGTTTAAGTGTATTTTCATATACAAAATGTTTATTTTAGTATCTATAAGGGGGAAAAAAAGTCTCTGGAAGCGAAAGGGTTACATTTCTTTGTATCAATACTTTTTTTAGACCTGATGGGAGAGAGTGGATCTCTCAAAAAGCTTCTCCTGAAAAGAATGGAACTGTAAATGTAAATAGTAGGGACCCCCGGGACCCGGAGCTGTACTCCGCTGGCCATTGCTGGAGGCATGAAGTTGTAGATACATGATACTTTTTATTGGCCGAGTAGACAGAACCCTCGGGGGTCCATTACCACTGCTGTGGTCATAGATAAAAACATAACAGAAGGGCCCCCGAGCTGTCTTATTACATCGCAGTTCTGTATCTGAAGTTAACCAAAACTCCAATTAGAACTGTAATTTATCTCTACGTTTTTGTTTTTTTCCCCGAAGTAAAACATTTAGAGACAAATTCAAATCCAGGGGATGGTGGCAAGTTAGTTGCAAGCGGCGGAAACCTTAGAGATAGAATTTCAAAGTCTAAGAACCACTGTTTATAAAATGTGGCAAAATAAAGGTTTTGTGCCCTTCATCTTACATTACCGCTTAAATGTTCTTTTTTATAAAAAAAAAAAAAAGCAAAACGGGAAGTTGCCGTGTCAGTATGATAACAGAGAAAAATTGTAAAAAAAAAAAGTAAAAGTGGAATAGAAAAAGTTGGTGCGAAGAAAGTATGAAAAGTGATCGGATAACTTGAGAAGTATATAGCTTCTCAAGTTATCCGATCACTTTTCATACTTTTCATACTTTCTTCGCACCAACTTTTTCTATTCCTCTTTTACTTTTTTTTTTTTACACTTTTTCTCGGTTATTATACGGACACTGAATTTTTTTTTTATTAAAATTAAATTATTATTTATGGCGATTATGACCATTTATAATCTCGCCCTTTATAAATAGTTGAAACTGTTAAATTATGTTTTTAATAAAGACAAATAATCAAAAGGGTCTGGTATAATATATAAAAAGACGCTTTATAAAAATAGTTGAAACTGTCACAATTAATATAAAAAAAAATTAAAAAAAAAAGGCAAATGATCAATTCCTCTTATAAACAGTCCCTTTAAAAATAGCTGAAAATTTCAGAATTAAATAATAATAATAAAAAAAAAACATCTAATTATAAATTCCAAACTTTTATAAACAGAACCTTTGTAAATAGCTGAAACTGTAAGAAATAAGTATTTTTCAAAAAATGCAAATGATCAATTCTGACCTTTTATAAAACAAGCACTTTATAAATAGTTGCAACTGTCAGAATTAAAAAAAAAAATATATATATATATATTTTTTTTTTTTTTTTTTTTTTAAATTCTGACATTTGCAACTATTTATAAAAGTGCTTGTTTTATAAAGGTCAGAATTGATCATTTGCATTTTTGAAAAATATTTATTTCTTTTATATATATATATATATATATATATATATATATATATATATATATATATATATATATATATATATATATAAATAAAAAGGCAAATTATTGAGTCAGTCCTTTCTATAAACAGGCCCTTTATAAATAGCTGAACCGGTCAGAATTAAATATATTATTTAAAAAATGCAAATGCTCAATTCTGATTTTTATAAACAGGAACTTAATAAATAGTTGAAATTGCCAGAATTAAATATAAAAAAAAGGCAAAAGATTCAGTCCTTCTGACAAAGGCCCTTTATAAATAGCTGAAACTGTTATGCCGCGTACACACGATCATTTTTCGGCATGAAATAAAAACGTTTTTTCGGCATGTAGAAAAAATGAAGTTTTTCCAACTTCATCATTAAAACGACGTTGCCCACACACCATCGTTTTTAAAAAATGATCTAGCAAAGTGCAGTGACGTACGACGGCACTATAAAGGGGAAGTTCCATGCGGATGGCGCCACCCTTGGGGCTGCTTTAGCTGATTCCGTGTTAGTAAAAGACGATTCGCGCTTTTCTGTCTGTTACAGCGTGATGAATGTGCGATCTCCATTACGATCGCTAATTTTACCAGAACGAGCGCCTCCTGTCTCATAACTTGCTTCTGAGCATGCGCTGTTTTTTAACGTAGTTTTAGCCCACACACAATCATTTTTTACAACCCGAAAAACGACATAGTTTAAAACGTTGTTAAAATGTTCGAATTTTTTTTTTTGCGTTTTTCAGAGCCCGAAAAATTATGTGAAGCCCACACACCATCATTTTAAATTACATTTTTTAAAAACAATGTTTTTTTAATGCCGAAAAATGATCGTGTGTACGCGGCATTAGAATTAAATTTCATTTTAAAAATGCAAATGATTAATTCCTCTTATAAAATAGGCCCTTTATAAATAGTTGAAACTGTCAGAATTAAATAACAAACAAAAAAATCATATTATCAATTCCATCCTTAGATAAACAGGCCAATATATATATATTGAAACTGTCAGAATTAAATATTATTTAAAAAAGTCAAATTATTGATGACCTTTATAAAAGAGGCCCTTAATAATTAGTTAAACCTGTCAGAAATTATAATTTTTTTTAAAAAAAAGGCAAATTATCAATTCTGACCTTTTATAAAATAGGACCTTTATAAATAGCTGAAACTGTCGGAATAAAATATTATTTAAAAAAAATGTAATTATTGATTCTGTGTGCTTTTATAAACAGGCCCTTTATAAAGAGTTAAAAGTGTCAGAATGATTATACTAATAGTTGCATTACGTACAAAAGTTATTATGATTGTACAATTGTCTATTTTGATCTTACAATAAAAACTTTATTGATAAATAAAAAAAAGAAGTCAGAACGAAATATTATTAAAAAAATAAATAAAAAAATAAATGTAAATTATCGATTCTGAACTTTAAAAAAAGGATCCCTTTATAAATAGTTAAAGCTGTCAGAATTAAATATTATTTAGGGGAAAAAAAGGCAAATGATCAATTCTGACCTTTTATAATGAGGCTCTTTATAATTAGCTGAAACTGTCGGAATAAAATATTAAAAAAAAAAAAAAAATCATTGATTCTGTGCTTTTATATATAGGACCTTTATAATTAGCAGAAACTGTGGGAATAAAATATTATTTAAACAAAAAAAATTATTGATTCTGTACACACAGAATCACACAGAATCAATAATTACATGTTTTTAAATAATATTTTATTTTCCGACAGTTTCAGCTAATTATAAAGGGCCTGTAAACAGGCCCTTTATAACGAGTTAAAATTGTCAGAATGAATTTTTTTTATTTTTTTTAAATAATATTTAATTCTGACAATTTTAACTCTTTATAAAGGGCCTGTTTACAGGCCCTTTATAATTAGCTGAAACTGTCGGAAAATAAAATATTATTTAAAAAAAATGGAATTATTGATTCTGTGTGTACAGAAGCAATCATTTAAATTTTTTTTCAATAATATTTTATTCTGACAGTTTCAGCTAATTATAAAGGGGCTGTAAACAGGCCCTTTATAAAGAGTTAAAATTGTCAGAATAATATATTATTTAAAAAAAAAAAAAAAAAAGTAAAATTATCGATTTTGAACTTTAAAAAAAGAAGAGGCCCTTTATAAATAGTTAAAGCTGTCAGAATTAAATATTATTTAGAAAAAAAAAAAAGAGAAATTATCAATTCTGACCTTTTATAATGAGGCTCTTTATAATTAGCTGCAACTGTCAGAAGAAGATATTATTTAAAAAAAAATATGATTGATTCTGTGCTTTTATAAACTGTCGGGGAAAAAATATTATTTTTAAAAAAAAATATTGATTCTGTACACACAGAATCAATAATTCTATTTTTTTTAAATAATATTTTATTTTCCGACAGTTTCAGCTAATTATAAAGGGCCCTTTATAAAGAGGTAAAATTGTCAGAATGAAATATTATAAAAAAAAAAAAAAAAAGTAAAATTATCGATTTTGACCTTTAAAAAAAGAGGCCCTTTATAAATAGTTAAAGCCATCAGAATTAAATATTATTTAGGGGGAAAAAAAAGGCAAATGATCAATTCTGACCTTTTATAATGAGGCCCTTATATAAATATTTGAAATTGTCAGAATTAAATATTTAAAAATGTAAAAACAGGGGGGGAACTAAACCACACTAACCAGGGGCAAAGATAGCTAAAAAGTATTAAAATAAATAAATAACCAAATCTAAAACTGGATAGTGCTCACAATTGTCAGAATTAAATATTATTTTTAAGAAGGCAAGCCGTCCGTCCATTCTGTTCTGTTATATAATCAGGCCCTTGTAGTGTACTTACAGACCACATGCAACACAAATCTTACATCAAGTACATTTCTGACGATGCCAAGCTGACATGAAATAATTCTTCTAGCAATTAATAATAATAAAAAAAAAAAAGAGGGCTTTTATGTTTTGGTTAAATCTTCAAAAAGATCAAAGATGACACAAAACGTTAACAGATGTAAACAAGTACATAATGGAAAAAGATTAATAGATTGCTAGGAATAACACTTTACATTATTTTAATCTTCCACGCTTTAAAACCAGGGGGGGGGGGGGGGGAGAAAAAAGGTCGGACGTTGGAGGAGTCACGGGAGAAGTTATGTGGACAGATTCTTGGAATGCGCGACTGGGAACATTTATTTTTTATTTTTTGCTCCTTTCCCCGGCACATCGGGGTTAAAGAATAATTTCCCTGCTCTCCGAGGGTGTTTATGAGTCGGAGATAAATCTCTGGATGGGGAGTCTGCCAAACGCCATTTCTTACCTTTGCGATATTACTTACATATTTTATTTGTTTCTTATACTCGGGGGGTATTTTAGGCACGGCACCGGGGTCATTTGTATCAACTAAAGGATCTCACGGAAACAGCGAGGGAAGAAGAAGGACAATTTAATGCGCCGTTCTGCCACAGTGGCTTTCAAGGCCATTTTTTTCCCCCCAATAAACGCCATTTCCCCAGACTCGGAATTAAATGCATCCCATAAATATATTTCTGGGGAGACGAGGAGTGGGGGGGGGGGTTCAAAACTTTGGCCCCTCGCTCCGAGCGACACTTTCCCTCCCCCCCTCGCACCATGTAAATAGACTGGATTTATGGAAATCATTGTCTCTGTTATTATTTTTAATTGCTATTTATTTTTTGGGGCTGCATGGGAATGGGCGAGGGCCGGAGCAGATGGTATCGTGATTAAATGGCTGTTTGGGAAGGGTTTTCCATTTTAATGCTCAGGCTTAAAATAACAATGTTGGTTTTTTCAGAAGAGCTGCAGATGTGAAGCGTCTCGCGGGGAAGTCCATTCCGAGGTACAAGGTAACATGAAGCGAAAAAAAAAATCCGAGCCCAATTGGCGTTGGATTTGTCCATAAGCTGATGCGACGGCGAGGACGCAAAATGGATTTTTCGAGACCGGAGGTGGAATTTTTGAATTTTTTTCTTTTTTTTAGCATTTTTTTTTAGCATTCATTTATTTTTCTAAATGTTTTTCAAGAATAAGGCTTTTTGAATTCCTTAAAATGTGGAAAAAAAATGGATTTTAATGTTTTAAAGTAAATTTTTTAGAAGACGATCGAGTTACAAAAGTCTGCAATGCTGGATATTTCTTTTTGGAAAATATCGGCCTTTTTATCTGTGTTTTTGATTATTAACCACTTAATGCCGCGTACACACCATCACTTTATGTGATGAAAAAAAACGACACTTTCTGTGAAGTAAAAAATGACGTTTTTGAAACTTCAATTTTCAAAGACGAAGTTGCCTACACACCATCGTTTTTCTCACAATGTTCTAGCAAAGTGAGGTTACGTTCCACCACGTTTTACCATTGAAGCTCGCTTCCTAACTAGCTTCTGGGCATGCGTGGATGAAAAAACGTCTTAAAAAACAAAGTTTTTTGCTACACACGGTCAATTTCTGTGAAGTAAAAAGTGCACTTTTAAAAAACGACACATAAAATTGAAGCATGCTTCAATTTTTTTTGGTCGTTTTTTACAAGACATAAAACGACGTTTTCCCCCACACACGGTCAATTAAAGTGACGTTTTTAAAAACGTCATTTTTTTTCATCACATAAAGTGATGGTGTGTACGCGGCATTAGGATATAGTGACCATAATTGCAATTTTATGTTATTATTATTTCTATTTCTTTTTTTACTTTACTTTTCATTTTTTTAACATGAAAATACACTTAAAGGGGTTGTAAAGGTTTGTTTTTTATTTTATAAATAGGTTCCTTTAACCACTTAAGACCCGGACCGTTATGCAGGTAAAAGGACCTGGGCAGTTTTTGCGAATTCGGCGATGCGTCGCTTTAACTGACAATTGCGCGGTCGTGCGACGTGACTCCCAAACAAAATTGGCGTCCTTTTTTTCCCACAAATAGAGATTTCTTTTGGGGGTATTTGATCACCTCTGCGGTTTTTATTTTTTGCGCTATAAACAAAAATAGAGCGACAGTTTTGAAAATCTATATTTTTTACTTTTTGCTATAATAAATATCCCCCAAAAAGTTATAAAAAATTTTTTTTTCTCCCGATACGTATTCTTCTACCTATGTTTGGTAAAAAAAGTCACAATAAGCGTTTAACGATCGGGTTCCGCAAAATTTATAGCGTTTACAAAATAGGGGATAGGGCATTTTTAATATAATTTTTTTTTACTACTAATGGCAGCGATCAGTGATTTTTTTCGTGACTGCGGCATTATGGCGGACACTTCAGACACTTTTGACACATTTTTGGGACCATTGTCATTTTCACAGCAAAAAAATGCTATAAAAATGCACTAATTACTGTGAAAATTATAATTGCCGTTTAGGAGTTAACCACTAGGGGGCGCTGTAGGGGTTAAGTGTGACCTCATATGTGTTTCTAACTGTAGGGGGGCGGGACCGGACGTGTGACGTCACTGATCGCTTTTCCCTATATCAGGGAACAGACGATCAATGACAGCGCCACAGTGAAGAACGGAGAAGGTTTGTTTACACTCACCTCTCCCCGTTCTTCAGCTCCGGGGACCGATCGCGGGACACCAGGGGCGATCGGGTCCGTGGGTCCCGTGTCACGGCTGGGCACTTAAAGAGGATGTACAGGTACGTACCTGTGCCCAGCCGAGCCATTCTGCCGACGTAAATGTGCAGGAGGCGGTCCTTAAGTGGTTAAACAACTGTACCACAAAATTGTTTTCTGCATTAAATTATAAGATTATTAAATAGTAAATAATAATACTAAATATACAATTTTAATAATAAAATAAATATAATAAATATTAACCCCTTTGCACCTTTGACATGTGCTAGTAAAACCGTACATATCATCACAGCTGCTTTGTGCATCCAGGTGGATTATACCTTGTTTTCAGGACACATTGGGCTTTCATTTGGTGGTAAATGGTAATGGATATCTCCTGATTTTTTACATTTTTTATTATTATTTAGTTTTTTTAGGACAAAAATCAGGCTTTCATTTGGTGGTAAATAGTAATGGATATCTCCAGATTTTTTACATTTTTTATTATTATTTAGTTTTTTCAGGACAAATTGGGCTTTCATTTGGTGGTAAATAGTAATGGATATCTCCCGATTTTTTATTTTATTTTCAGGACACATTGGGCTTTCATTTGGTGGTAAATGGTAATGGATATCTCCTGATTTTTTAAATTTTTTATTATTATTTAGTTTTTTTAAGACAAATCGGGCTTTCAATTGGTGGTAAATAGTAAAGGATATCTTCTGATTTTTTTAAATTTTTTATTATTATTTTTTTTTTTCAGGACAAATTGGGCTTTCATTTGATGGTAAATAGTAATGGATATCTCCCGATTTTTTATTTTATTTTCAGGACACATTGGGCTTTCATTTGGTAGTAAATGGTAATAGATATCTCCTGATTTTTTTTATAACTATTTTGTATTTTCCAGAACAAATTGGGCTTTCATTTGGTGGTAAATGGTAATGAATATCTCCCGATTTATTTTTATTTTGTATTATTTATTTATTTTCAGGACAAATTGTGCTTTAATTTGATGGAAAATTGTAATGATTATCTTCCGATTTTTTTTTATTAACAAAGGAAAAACTGGCCCAAAGTAGTAAAAAAAATAAAAAATGTATATATATATATATATATATATATATATATATATATATATATATATATATATATATATATATATATATATATATATATATATATTTTTAAATTAAGTTGTATATTTCTATTTCTTGCTACTACCATAACCTACCACCAAAGAATAACCCACAATAAATTCTCCTGCTCCTAACAATCGCAGCAATATCACATATGTGTATGTTCGTTGTTGTTTGTACCCGTAGTACAGCCCAGAATTAATAGTGCGCATTTTTATTTTCTTTCTTTTTTTTTTACTGACATTGCCACTAACTGCCAACAATACTAATTAAAAAAAAAAATAGCCAAAAAATACTGACCCTGACACTAACCTAGATCAAGCCTTGATCTGAGTATTTTTTTGTTTAAAAAAATGATTTTATTTTCCTAATTATTATATATATATATATATATTTTTTATTATTTTTTTTCTACACACACACA
Organism: Rana temporaria; assembly: GCF_905171775.1. Lineage (NCBI taxonomy): Eukaryota > Metazoa > Chordata > Amphibia > Anura > Ranidae > Rana > Rana temporaria. Next base: position 538,001,093 of record NC_053490.1, on the reverse strand, counting down.
CACACACACACTTTTTTTTTCTCTCTCTGGGTTTGTTTTTTTTTTTTTTTAGATGTATGTTATTTGTTAAATTATTATTATTATTTTTTTTTTCCCACACACACTTTTTTTTTCTCTCTCTGTGTTTGTTTTTTTCTTTTTAGATGTATGTTATTTGTTAAATTATTATTATTATTTTTTTCCCACACACACACACACTTTTTTTCCCTCTCTCTGCAAGGACAGTGAAAGATTGATCTGGGTTTTTTTTTTTTTTTTTAGATGTATGTTATTTATTAAATTATTATTTTTTTCCCCACACACACAAAGTGTATCTCTCTCGTCCATTTACAGAGACAGAAAACACGGGGGCCTGCTTCACAGTGACAGATCACTGTGATAGCCAATCAGAGGCTATCACAGCGATCAGGTGACCCAGAATCTTGTGTTCTGGGTCCCAATCGTTAGTTTGGGGGCCCTAGACTCGTGGTGAGACCCTGGTCTTTTATGCTGGGAGTTCGCTGACGCAAATATGCAGCCCCCACAAAAAAAAGTCCAGTGGGGCCGCATATTTGTGCGACAACGGCGCCAAGGGGTTAAATATACATAATTATAATTTGGTGTAAATTAAATTTTTTTTTATTGTAAAAAATGAAAGAAAGAAATATATAAAAACATTTCAATTTTCCAGAGAGGTCAACTAAGCTCATGTGCTCGCAGTCCCTGGAAAGTCCAACTTCTTTGAAAGCTTTTTTTATTTTCTTCTGGATATCGCAGTAAAGAGCCTTTGTCAAGTTTTTATTTTTATTTGTCAGGACAGGAAGTGAAGAAATCAGATTTATTTCTTGCCATCCTGGTGATAACCTCATCCCCCATTTCTGCTGTCACAGGGACGCACGCAACGTAAAAGTGTATTGCCATTTATCCAAAAAATATAATCAAATGCAATAATAAACAAATAAAAACACAACAGCATCCATGTGATCCCCACTTCTCCTCCAGTGACGCAACAGAACAGAACAAAATAGAAAACAGAGCAAAACACGCTCCCAATAGTGCAACATCCGGGTGCAAAGTTTATTCAAGTTTTTAAAAAACATTACACAAGGAACTGTATACAGCGTCCAGCAAAAAAAGAAATAAAAATACAATTCAAAAAGTTTCTAGTAGTGAAATACGCATGCATGGTGACGTTGCGGCTTTCAGCTCCGCCCTACATGTTTCGTCAGCAATAACATCACAGGAACGGGAATTGAATAAAATCTTCTTCTTGGGAACACATGTTGAAATAAAAAATATTTTTTTTTTTTTTTTTTTTTGTGATTTCGATAGATTGGACAACAGTTAACATTTATATATATATATATATATATATATATATATATATATATATATATATATATATAATTATAGAAGGGAGTTGCGCTAAAAAATTCATATATAGGTGACCATGTAAAAAGAAAAAAATAAACGAGTTATACTAAAGACATCTCATAATATTGACCAAAGGGTCGACTAAATACAAAGTCCCAATATGAGTGCACATGCAGATTGAAACAAATGTGTATTAATCCAAAAAAAAGAGTTCAATTCTGTGAATAATGCTGAATCCAATTCTTGTAAGTAATGCTGGATCAGTTTCTGGGTGAAGCTAGTCTATCTGACCCTTACCAGAAATAAGGATCCCAAGGATCAGAATGAGCCATCCATAATAGGAACAATGAATCCAATCACAGTTGATGTAGAAGCTCCAACTTCAGAAAACTCGACCCGGTAAAAAGAAAAAACAAAAAACAATAGTGCAAAAAACCTTTTGGTGAAGACACTCTGACTAACACCCAGTGGTTAATACTGACAAACACTGTGAATGGAAGATGGAGTCCCACCACCAGAAAGAACACACTGACCCTTACCGCAATAAGGCGATCCTCTAGGGATCAGTGATGCATATAATGAGTTATGGTGGTCAGCAGAGGAAGGTTCTCAGATGGTCTTTTCAATCCGGAGAATCAGGTAGCCAGATCATATAAAGAAATAGACTCACATGGTGAAGTACCGCCAAGTTTTTAATAAAATAAAGTAAGTGGAACACTTACGATTAAGACGTTTTAAAACAGCAGATAATACAGTAGCCGGCCGGCAAACAAACGAGGCACGTCCTCGGTACGCGGTGACGTCAGCACGACAACCTCCCAACGTTTCGTCTTAGAATAGACTTGCTCACGGGAATGAGGGTGCGTGCCGCGTCACCGCGTTAAATACACAGAAAAGGCGTGTCGAATCTATGCTGCAGACGAGTGCAAGCCCGCCATCTTGAGTCAGGGAAAGCGTAAGGGCTGTAACCGCGCTAGTACATTAAAGCACATAGTGACATAATACATAGACTAATCTTAGGCTTGACACATAAACCAATGGTAGGTACGCTATGAGCGCAAAACTACAAAGGGGAATAAAAACATATTGGAAAAAGTAAAACAAGGAGGAAAGCTCAGTCTTATTCCTCCAAGGTAGATTACTTGGGAAACCCAATAGGTCACAACCTAAAAGGACACCATCGGGACATCCATATAACTAACCAGGCAACCTGAATAAAGGGTTCAGGTGGAACATGGGTAACTACAGGCTTGCAATCCTCAGGCAACAACATCAACATTGAATATGATTAAAGAATGACATTACGTGACTGACAGCGGGCTTGCAGTCATCAAGCAATATCCACATTGAGTATAATTAAAAATACTAATATTAAATAACTAAAAATATGAGTGACATATGATCAACATATTTGAAACTTCAGTGACAAAGATCAAACTACACCATATCAGTGAACAAAAACACAGTCAAAAATATATAAAGGTCAAATTGCCATAAATCAATTCCGGCAGTAAGCCTTATTGGAAAAAGTTACCCCAAAGTAATCTAGTATGGCAAAAATTATGACCATGTGTGACTTAATTCACATTAGGTGATACAACAAAAACTACTTCAAGTGACAACACTCCCAAAAGGGAATAAGAGGTATTACGTTAGGTGAACACAGTTTGTTGTGACAAAATAATAATGTATAAAAAATATAAATATATATATATATAAAAAATGTATAATATAAAAAATAAAATATAAATATATAATATGATAAAAAAAAAAAAAAAAAAAAATCCAAAGACTAAAAGTGATTCAGGAATTTTCTATGAAACAGTTAACATCAACTTCTATGTTGAGTCCATGAGGTTCATAGCTCCTCAGCGTATGTATCCACATCATTTCTGACCTTGAGATACTTCTGACCAGATCGTTACCTCTCCAGTGAGCCCGGAATTTATCAATCCCTATGAAAGTGGTACCTGCAGGGTTTTTATTATGTACCAACAGGTAATGTTTTGAGACCGAATGATTCGGAAAACCACTCAAGATGTTCGTCAAATGCTCGTTCAAACGTGTATGCAGGGCCCGCTTGGTCCTCCCCCACATACTGTAGCCCGCATGGGCATTGGAGAAGATAAATGACCCCCATCGTTGAACACGTAATGAATGTGTCGATGGGGTAGCTAGTAGACGTACAACTGGAGTTAAAACTTGTAGTCCTCTTAGGGGTGTCTTTGTTTACTACACACGTATTGCATCTGCCACATTTAAAAAAGCCCACCAAACCCGATAAGAACATAGACTGAATCACAGGTGGGTCGAGGACATTTGGTGCTAATTTATTCCTAAGTGGTTGTATCCCCCGAAAAACCACCTGTGGTTTGTCTGGTAAGATTTTGCTTAAAAATTTATCGCTTTTCAGAACATGCCAGTGTTTGGCTACTATCTGCCTCACACTAGCATGCTGACAGGAGTAGTCAGTCACAAAGGGGGTCTTAAAATCACCCGAGATGTTCTTTTTAGGTTTGACCCTAAGTAACTCTTCTCGGTCGGTGTTAGTGACCATTTCCAGAGTTTCATGTAGAGACTCAGGAGGGTATCCCTTTTCTATAAAACGTTGGGTCAATACTCCAGCTTGTTCAAGGAAGGTGTCGTGATTAGTGCAATTACGCTTCAATCTAAGGAACTGCCCCTTCGGGACTGCACCTAGCCAGGTCTTATGATGGCAACTGTCACTCGGGATGAAGGAGTTGCGATCAGAGCTTTTAAAATAAGTCGAGGTGATAAATTGATCTTTATCTATTGAAATGACCAAATCCAGAAAGTTAATACTTATCTGGCTGGCTTCATATTTAAGTTCTATACCTCTATCGTTCCTATTCAAAAGGGACATGAAGCAAGATAAATCAGCCTCAGATCCTCTCCATAGGAGGAGGACATCGTCGATGTATCTGGCCCACAGCATTATCTGGGGCCTAGAGACCACATCGACGACGTCCTCCTCCCATTTGGCCATAAACAAATTGGCCAGGCTGGGGGCATATTTAGCCCCCATCGCCACTCCACGATCCTGCCTATAGTATTGGCCATTATGCCAAAAGAAATTATGGGATGCTGCATATTGCAGCAACTCCATAATGAAAAAAAATATATATAGCATCCTTCTGCGCATGCTCAGAATCACGTCGGAACAACTGCCTAAGATACGACGGATCACTGCCTACGGCGTGAACGTAACCTACGCCTAGTCATATTCACGTCCAACGTAAACGATGTAAAATACGGCAGCTTGTGTTCCCTGGTCCATACCTTTGCATGGGTTGCGCCTCATATATGGGGAATAACTTTATGCCGGACATACGACTTACGCTTAAGTACGTTCCTGAATCGGCGTATCTCCCTCATTTGCATATGTGCATAGAAAATCAATGGGAGCGGCAAATGTGCCCAGCGTAAATATGCGCCAACGATACGACGGCGTAGGCAAGTTACGTTGGTCGTAGGAAGCCTATTTTTAGGCGTATCTTAGTATGTGGGTCGGCACATAGATACGACAGCGCACATTTGTACTTACGTCGGCGTATCTTGAAATACGTTGGCGCAAGTGCTTTGTGAATTCGGGCCTATATATCTTAATGTTTAATGTATCTTATCTTAATGTTTATTCCCAAGAAGAAGATTTTATTCACTTCCTGGCCTCTCTGATGTTATTGCTGACGAAACACATAGGGCGGAGCTGAAAGCCACAACGTCACGACGTTGCGTTTTTCAGCTCCGCATTAACTTTTACCCAATCTATTGAAAGCTTAAAAGAAAATGGGTTGGAGTGTGCAGGGAAATTAGAGCGGATTAATGCTGATCACTCCAATTTATAACACCTCCACCATTACATATCGGAAGTTCATTGTTTGTATTCTAGGGTTCCTTTAATACATACGTGTCAAACACAAGGCCCGAAGGTCATTTCATGTGGCCCTCGCACCTCTCCTGCAGATGCGTCGCCCCCTCGTCTCCACCCCAACCTTGTCTCAGCAGTCAGAATAGACACGTGCAATTCGTTTAGTTCCGAATTCGTTTTTTTTTTATGAATTTTGACAAATTCGTTAATTCCGAAATTTCGAATTTCCGAATCTTCAGAATTTCCGAAAAAAAGCTAAAGAACGAAAACAAAAATGAACAAATTTTTCGGCAGTGCACCTGTCTAGTGGAGAAGTTTGCCTCTGCCCCACCCCTGATACCCTCAACAGTCTACAGTAGAGAGGAGGACAAAACTCCTCCTACAGCTGCTGCACCTCTCCATGCAGCTGCAGCACCCCCTTGTCTCAGCCTCTCCTGGTCTCAGCCTCCCCTGGTCTCAGCCTCCCCTGGTCTCAGCCTCAGCCTCTCCTGGTCTCAGCCTCCCCTGGTCTCAGCCTCCCCTGGTCTCAGCCTCAGCCTCTCCTGGTCTCAGCCTCCCCTGGTCTCAGCCTCAGCCTCTCCTGGTCTCAGCCTCCCCTGGTCTCAGCCTCCCCTGGTCTCAGCATTTAGCAGACTCTGGCAGCTGACTCCAGCCCTCCTCCAGATCCTGCACTTTCCGCTTCCCAGCTCCACCCCCAGCTTCTTCCCGCGAGCGGCACAAGGTAATTGGGGGTGCACTGTGATGTAAGGGAGGGTGGAGGACTCTTGATTTCTGATGGTGGGGGTGGCTCTTTACTTCGGATGTAAGGAAGGGGGGTGCTCTGGACATCAAGTCTTACAGATACAACCGTGATACCGCCCATGATGAAAATGTGTTGGCACCCCTGGCTTTATTATAAAACTTAGTAGATAAGTCTGAAGGGAAATGTTGTGATCCCACCACACCTCAGACTCATAGAGCATAGAGAAGACATATGGAGACACCAGATGGGCCAAAACCCTGCCGGCCTTCTCTTGGAGAAGACATCTGATGGATGAGGACTTGGATGTAGTTATAACGCTAAAGGAGGAAAGAATATCAGTCTCACTCCACTCAATGAAGGGATTGCATACAGCAATATCTCCACTAAAAAAAAAAAACTTTTGACGCGTTTCACCACTCACAAGCATAGGGGAAACGCGTTAAGTAGGTTGGTTTTTGGGTGGAGATATTGCTGTATGCAGTCAATTCATTAAAAAATACTGTGGAGTGCGGCTGATATTCTTTCACATCTGGGGTGGAGAGGGACTATAATGGCCAGCAGCCAGGTTGTCCATGTACAAGAGAGGTCAAGTCTTGAGCAGAGATATGTGGGTGTTTCTGATGTAGTTCTACCTCCAGGTTCAGACAGCCGGGTCCCGGTGACGTGCCGGGGGGGCCGCCCTCCGATCACTGTGAGGGGAGTAACCCAGAGACGTACCTTCTTGGCTAGGCCAGAATGGTGGGGGCGGGGCCAGAGGAAAAACAAAAAAAAATCCCCTGAAATGTGTGATTGTGGGGGGAGGGGGGATTAAACAGAACAAACTCCTATTTGGGACTTAAGTTTGGCTTTAAGGCCATGTTAAGGTTGGGTTAACTTTCCAGCAGGGCTTTTTCTCCCTCCCAGAGATATGTGCAGGTACTCCCGCTTTCCCAGTCTCCACCCCCTACCCACCTCCGAGCACCGCCCTTTGGCAGTATAATAGGTCTCTTGCAGCCAACAATGGATCATGGATCCCTCACAGCAACAATAGATCCCTCACAGCAACAGTAGATCCCTCACAGCAACAGTAGATCCCTCACAGCAACAGTAGATCATCTACAAAAAAATATTAATAGAAACAATAGATTCACTCCTGCAGCAATAGATCTCCTAGTATCAATAGACGCTCTAGCAGCCAGCAGCAATAGACCCCTCCCTCAATAGTAATCAACAAATAATCAGCAGAAACATTAGATCCCGCCCCAACCATCAACAATAGATCCCCCTAGTGACAATAGAGTCCCCAACAGCCAACATCAATAGATCCCCCATCACATCCCATCACCCTTGGCATATACATTCAGTGATGGAGGTGCTGGAACTGCATTCCCCTACGTTCCTGCTAAATAAAAGCCTGGCTTTTTAGGATTAGTAAGCCAAGTGTGCTTTGTATGCACCAAATGGGGGAGAAGCCCCCAAAATTACCGCTGGGAACAGTGATGTCATCCAGAGAGCAGAGCTGTGGGAGGGGCCCAGCAGACCCCATCCACTAACGAAAAGGGAGTGGAGACAAGGCAAGTCATCCTACACAGAGAGAGCAGAGCTGTGGGAGGGACTCAGTAGGCCCACCCACTGCAAAGCTGTGGGAGGGACTTTACTGGGCTCCACCCACTACAGGCTGTCTGCAGAAAACTGCAAGAGGGGACAGAGACAAGATCAGTTACCCTGCACAAGTAGAGAGAGCAGAGCTGTGGGAGGGACTCAGTAGGCCCCACCCACTGCAAAGCTGTGGGAGGGACTTACCAGGCTTCACCCACTACAGGCTGTCTGCAGAAAACTGCAAGAGGGGGCGGAGACAAGATTAGTCACCCTGCACAAACAGAGAGAGCACAGTTGTGGGAGGGACTCAGCAGGCCCCACCCACTGCAAATCTGTGGGAGGGACTCACCAGGCCCCACCCACTTTAGGCGGCCTGAAGAAAACTACAAGAGAGGGCGGAGACATGAACAGTCACCCTGCACAAATAGAGAGTGCAGAGCTGTGGGAGGGAATCAGCAGGCCCCACCCACTGGAAAACTGTGGGAGGGACACACCAGGCCCCGCCCACTACAGGCTGCTGCAGAAATTTACAAGAGAGGGGGCAGAGACATGATCTGGCACCTTGCACGAGTAGAGAGAGCAGAGCTGTGGGAGGGACTCAGCAGGCCCCACCCACTACAGGCAGAAAACTACAAGAGGGGGCGGAGACAAGACCAGTCACCCTGCAGAAGGAGAGAGCGTAGCAGTGGGCGGTCTTTATTACAGGACATACACAAAGCACACCAAGATTCGATAAACATACACATGACCAGTGAACCAACTTGAAGACTCTTCTGTCAATAGCAAAGAGTAGAAGTGGCCATTATGATCTGTGACATCACCAGCTCCAAGTGATCTGATAGGCTGTATTCTTGGAAGCTCTGACCCAAGCAGATGACAGCTCACACTCTCCACCCGATGCCCCGAATTCAACACCCCGACTCTCACCTTCCTCTCTGGTTCACAGATGTGGCTGCTCAGTGTAAACCGCAAACTCATATCACAGCTCCGACAGCAAATCACACAGAGGATGTTATTGTGACCGCGATACGCTGCGAAACGTAAACACTGCGCTCAGATTAGACATATCACCTTATACAGGAGAACTTTCCACCGCAACTGGTCTGTATGTTCAACACTGATCTTCAGGAGGACTTCATCTGATCATCAGAAACCAATTTATATTGACGAGAGAGAGAGAGAGGGGGGGGGGGGGGGGGAGAGAGAGAGAGAGAGAGAGAGGGGGAAGAGAGAGAGAGAGAGAGAGAGAGAGAGAAGGGGAAGGGGAGAAAGAGAGGGAAGGGAAGAGAAGAGAAGAGAGGGGGAGGGGGAGAGGGAAGGAGAAAAAGAGGGAAGGAGAAAAAGAGAGAGAGGAGAGAGAGAGGAGAGAGAGGAGAGAGAGAGAGAGGAGAGAGAGAGGAGAGAGGAGAGAGAGAGAGGAGAGAGAGAGAGGAGAGAGAGAGAGGAGGGAGGGGGAGAGAGAGAAGGGAGGGGGGGAAAGAGAGAGGGGAGAGGGGGGGAGAGAGAGAGGGGAGAGAGAGAGAGAGGGGAGAGGGGGAGAGAGGGAGAGAGAAGGGGAGAGAGGAGAGAGGAGAGAGAGAGAGAGGGGGGAGAGAGAGAGGGGGTGAGAGGGGGTGGGAGAGAGAGGGGGTGAGAGAGAGAGAGAAGGGTGGGAGAGAGAGAGAGAAGGGGTGAGAGAGAGAGAGGGGAGGGAGGAGAGAGGAGAGAGAGAGAGAGAGAGAGAGAGAGAGAGGAGAGAGAGGAGAGAGAGAGAGGAGAGAGAGAGAGAGAGGGGGGAGAGAGAGAGGGGAGAGAG